>NC_138756.1:5819623-5847123 GCF_965113315.1 Podarcis vaucheri | reverse complement strand
GCGCCAGCATTATAACCAGGAAAACTGCGTTCTTTATGACATGAAGTGCCCTGAGATCTACGGGTCTAGGGTGGTATACAAATTTAATAAACAATAATGATAATAATAAAAAGGATGCGCACCCACACTGTAAACCTAACCCTGTTTACCTTTGGAGTAAGCTCCGTTGAAAATTGTCACCAGGACTTACTTCTGAGTAGATGCGGTTAGGATCGCAGGGTCACCTGTGACTTGGGAGGGGGAATTCTGCCATGTGTTGGGTATGCCCTCTTAAGCTACGGTTCCTATTGTCCGCCGCCGCTGGCCATGTTGGCTGAGCCTGATAGGATTTGGAGGCTGGCAGCATGTGGAAGGCAACCGGTGACCCAATCTTGGGGCAGGCGGTACTACAGAGGTAACCGGACTATGGTTTGCCGTGGTGTAAGTCAGCTTCCCGTGTTTCTGTTTAAATCAGGCCCTGATCCGGAACCTTGAGGACTAGAATCTTTCTTTCTCTTTTTAGGGGAAAGGCCGTAGATGAATGGTAGGATATCTGCCTTGTACTCAGAAGGTCCCAGGTTCAAGCCCTGCCATCTCCAGGTAAGCCAGTTGGTTAGTGCTGCCAATGAACGCCAAGGTTGCAGGTTCGATACCTGCTTGGGACATCTGCATTGCAGGGTGGTTGGGCTATATATATATATGAGAAACGGGGGGGGGGGGGCTAGTCCTGCCCTTTGCTACTACCCAACTACCCAATTAACCTCCGTCTCCAAGGGCTGCCACAGTCATATCGCCAGGGGCAAGCTGAGACTCTCCAAATGTCCCTATTTTCCAGGGACGGTCCGGGAATAACAGAAGCCGCCTAGGTTTCTGATTTGATCCCGGACTGCCCTTGCTTTCCCTCAACAGGATATCCCTATTTTCATTGGAGAAATGTTGGAGGGGTGGGAAAGGTGTTCATCCGAGAAATGTTGGAGGGCATGCAAGCTCACGGGCTATCTGTGTCATGGGATGGCACAGAGGCGAACCCTGGAGGTGGAGATCAATTAGGAGAGGGGGGCAGAAGAAGGAAGACCCCCACTCCTGAGCAGTGGCGTAGCGTGGGGGGTGCAGGGGGGCCCGGCCGCACCGGCCGCAACATCTGGGGGTTAGGGTTAGGGGGCGCAAATCCACGGGTTAGGGGGCGCAAATTACTTGCCTTGCCCCGGGTGCTGGCAACCCACGCTACGCCACTGCTCCCGAGTGTCTACGTGAGAATTTGCAGGCCGCTTCTGCCAGGCTGAAGTTTTCAAGCTGCATCAACTGTCATGGTTGTTGCTTATTTTTCTTTTTACCACCAGAGGCTCCTTCACCCGCCTGAAAACTCAGGGCCTCCACCCGCCAAGAAAACCTGGAGGCTTCAGGGCAGACCTGGAGGTCTAGCCCAGGCATAGACAAACACCTCCAGGTGTTTTGGGACTACAACTCCCATCACCCCCACCTAACAGGACCAGTGGTCAGGGATGATGGGAACTGTAGTCCCAAACAGCTGGAGGGCCAGGTTTGGCCATGCCTGGCACTAGATGATCCTACCAACTCTACAGTTCTAAGATTCTGTGATTCCTGGGCGAGAGGGACCGGTGGTCTGGCTAGGGGTATAAGGCAAAGGCTTCTTATATTCCTGTTCCACTGCCCCACCCATTTACAGGCCTTGTTGTCCTTCAGAGTTTAGCTCCTTCCACATCTCAAGAAGTTACTGTTAGGATATTCCGTTCCACCTTAAGGAACAGGCATGATAGTTGTGTGCCACGTGCCTGTTTACACTCCAGCACAGCTTGCTGGGAACTTCTGTTTGGGTACAGTTTTTGCTTTTGCCGTTTTGCTTTGGACCCGAAGGAGGTCAGACATGTTTCCTTTTGTCCTGCTGTACGCTGAATAAGCAAGCGACACGGGTGGCGCTGTGGGTTAAACCACAGAGCCTAGGGCTTGCCAGTCAGAAGGTCGGCAGTTCAAATCTCCGCGACAGGGTGAGCTCCTGTTGCTCGGTCCCTGCTCCTGCCAACCTAGCAGTTCAAAAGCACGTCAAAGTGCAAGTAGATAAATAGGTACCACTCCGGCGGGAAGGTAAACGGTGTTTCCGTGCGCTGCTCTGGTTCGCCAGAAGCGGCTTAGTCCTGCTGGCCACATGACCCGGAAGCTGTACGCCGGCTCCCTCGGCCAATAAAGCGAGATGAGCACCGCAACCCCAGAGTCGGCCACGACTGGACCTAATGGCCAAGGGTTCCTTTACCTTTACTACGCTGAATAAACTGCTTGTAAATATGCTCACACAGCCTCTCCTGCTACTTCCGTTTGTGCAGCGTTTACTCTGCTGAGTAGCGTGCCCCAGCTTCTGAAGCTCAGGTCGCAGATTCATGCTGCACCAACTGGTGGGGGCCTGCCAGCTGCCCCTGTTTCCTTGGTTGCTTGCCAACAGTTACATGTCTACCTGGTAGGTGGATTCTGCCTCTCGTGTGTGTGCTGGTTAATCAGCACTCATGGCTGATTTCCTTCAGAATGGAGAGGTTTGATCTTCTTGCAGTCCATGGGACTCTCAAGAGTCTCCTCCAGCACCAGAATTCAAAAAGCATCCATTCTTCGGCAATCAGCCTTCTTTATGGTCCAGCTCTCACTTCCATACATCACTACTGGGAAAACCATGGCTTTTACTATACAGACTTTTGTTGTCAAGGTGATGTCTCTGCTTTTTAAGCTGCTGTCTAGGTTTGTCATTGACTACTACTACTACTACTACTACTACTACTACTTAAAATAATATATTAATATAATACATAATATATCATAATAATAATCTTTGCTCAGTCCCCTCCATGGATCTTTGAGTGTGATCACTGGGCAGGCGTCTGGATAAACAATAATTATGGTCGCCGGTCATGTGCTGCACCTCTCCTGAGTCAGGACTCAGACACTTTGTGTACAAAGCCTGTTTTTCCAGGGCGACCTGTTTCCCCTTTGTGCCTTCGGTGGATCTTGTCACTGCTAATCTTCCTTTTTTGAGAAAGAGCATGACCAACAGAGTGGCAGGTGTGCTTTGGCAATGGCTTATTTGCTTTTGCTGCAAATATATCCATATCCCTTTTCCCCTCCATGTTATGTACTGAGTTGAATAGGATCCAAAATGCAGCAGTCTGATTGGTCCTAGAACAATAGGATTCAGAATGCAGCAGTCTGATTGGTCCTAGAACAATGCAGCAGTCTGATTGGTCTGCAGGAGCCACCCAATCCAGCTCCAGATGGAAGTGAATCCACAACCTGATTGGCCTACAGGAGAATTCCGGAATTAGCCAATCGCGTGCAGCCCATTGTGTAAATAATGTATATAAAGCACTCCAAGTGGCTCAAAGTGGCCTGCATTGTTCTATATTGTAATACCAAACTTACTGTATGCACGTGAAACATGGACCACTTATAAACGCCATCTCCAGCTCCTCGGAAGATTCCATCAACGGTGCCTCCGAAAAAATTTACACATCACTTGGGAAGAGAGGCGAACTAATGCCAGTGTGCTGGAAGAGGCTAAGATCACCCGTGTCAAAGAAATGATTCTTCAACATCAACTTTGTTGGACTGGCCATGTTGTGCAGATGCCTGATGATCGTCTTCCAAAGCAACCACTCTATTCCGAACTTAAAAATGGGAAGCGTAATGCTGGTGGTCAACAAAAGAGGTTCAAATACTCTCTCAAGGCAAATCTTTTAAAATGTAGTATAAACACCGACAACTGGGAAACACTGGCCTGTGAGCACTCCAGTTGGAGAACAGCCTTTACCAAAGGTGTAATGGGCTTTGAAGACACTCAAACTCAGGACGCAAGGGAGAAACATGCTAAGAGGAAGGCACGCTTGGCAAATCCACATCATGTTCAACTCCTGCCCGGAAACCTATGTCCCCACTGTGGAAGGACATGTGGATCCAGAATTGGCCTCCACAGTCACTTACAGACTCACTGTTAAAACCGTGTTTATGGAAGACAATCTTACTCGGCTGCGAGGGACCGCCAAAGAAGAAGAAAAAGAAGCACTGTTCTCCCTCTCCTCATTTCACAGAATCATATAATTGTTGAGATGGAAGGGACCCCAGGGGTCATCTAGCTGAACCCTCTGCAGTGCAGGTATTCTGTCCATCTGCTCCGGGGTGGGTTTGAACCTCCAACCTTCTGATTCTAACCACCGCCTCCGTCCAAGTTGCCTGGATGCAGCCCAGAGAAGCACTGAAGGTGTTGGGGGAAGAAGGAGGCCAGAGAGGAGCAGACAGTGGCGAGTGGTCCTCTCCTTGGGGTTAATAATAATAATAATAATAATAATAATTTGTTATTTATACCCCGCCCTTCCTGGTTCAAAAACCGGGCAGCTAACAACAAATTTAAAACACTTAATTGTAAAAGCAGCATAAAAACAGTATAAAAACATGAGTAACAATAAAATGCAAAATTCAGAATCAATTTAGGGGAAATAAGCATTAGATAATCTCCAGGGCTAGCTGGCTGAATTGGTCCTACTTGGGCCAGCGAGGAGGCCAGGGGAGAATTAGCTGTGGGGTCTCAGAGCGGGTGATCTTCATAAAAGGGAAGGGGGAGGGAAGAGAAGGCAAATAGGAGATCAGGCTAAGTTCAAATTGAAAGCCAGGCAGAATAGCTCTGTCCAACAAAGGTCCATATACTTAAAGCTATGGTTTTCCCAGTAGTGATGTATGGAAGTGAGAGCTGGACCATAAAGAAGTCTGATCGCCGAAGAATGGATACTTTTGAATTCTGGTGCTGGAGGAGACTCTTGAGAGTCCCATGGACTGCAAGAAGATCAAACCTATCCATTCTGAAGGAAATCAGCCCTGAGTGCTCACTGGAAGGACAGGTCCTGAAGCTGAGGCTCCAAGACTTTGGCCATGAGAAGAGAAGTCTCCCTGAAAAAGACCCTGATGCTGGGAAAGATGGAGGGCGCAAGGAGAAGGGGACGACAGAGGATGAGATGGTGGGACAGTGTTCTCGAAGCTACCAGCATGAGTTTGACCAAACTGCGGGAGGCAGTGGAAGACAGGAGTGCCTGGCATGCTCTGGTCCAGGGGGTCACGAAGAGTCGGACACGACTAAACGACTAAACGACAACACAGGCCCTGCGAAGGAGGTTAAATCCTGAAGGGCCCTGGTCTCCTGGGACAGAGCATTCCACCAGGTCGGTGCCATCACTGAGAAGGCCCTGGTGGAGGATAGTCTGGCTTCCTTAGGGCCCAGGACCTCTAAACTATGATTATTCATGGACCTTAAGGTCCTCTGCGGGGCAGACCAGGAGAGGCGGTCCCGTAGATACGAGGGCCCTATCTGCCACTCCTCCTGGTTGCCCCAGTCTGTCACCTGAGGCAACTGCCACACCGCCCCCCGTGAGCGGGCCGGCCCTGTCCGGTACCACCACCTTGACGGTGGTCCCTGGCGAGCAGTTAGCCAAGCTCCTGTGTTTGGCAGCTCCTGGTTCGGCCTCGAGGGGGCAGCCCTGCGTGCCCCACATTTGAGGAACTGAGAAAGATCCCCTACACACGCAAAGGTAAAGGGACCCCTGACCATTAGGTCCAGTCGTGACCGACTCTGGGGTTGTGGCGGTCATCTAGCTTTATTGGCCGAGCTAGAGCAGTGCACGGAAACGCTGTTTACCTTCCCGCCGGAGTGGTACCTATTTATCTACTTGCACTTTGACGTGCTATCGAACTGCTAGGTTGGCAGGAGCAGGGACCGAGCAGCGGGAGCTCACCCCGTCGCGGGGATTCGAACCACTGACCTTCTGATCGGCAAGTCCTAAGCTATGTGGTTTAACCCACAGCGCCACCCACGTCCCTACACACGCAAAAGAGGTGTTAATTCCGGATGCTGTGATGCTTTCCTTTGCAGAGTCGGTGACCTGTATGTCATAGCCATGAATATTGATGGAATTATCCGGGGCACGGGACTCTGTCCTGGTGGTTTTCCACCCGACGCAAAAGAAAACAGCATAAAGACCCTGTTTTTCTTCCTGCCCCCTTTTCCTAATGCGCCGGCAGATAATTGGCAGTGTTCGGGAGAAGGAGTCAGCCTCTCCTCCATGTTGGTATCCTTGGGGGGTTGATAATGTTGGCCATAAAAATTCACTTAAGACTCAGCCTCGCAGATTTGGGGGTGGTAGCGATGCTTATGGGCCTGGCTAATATGCAAAATTTATTTATCTGTGTGCTTTCTGAGCAAACTGCTTGGTGTGTGTGTGTGTGTGTTTTTCTTGCTGGCGGAAAGAGGTCACCTCGTTGCGATTCCAGAAGGGGCAGCGGAGCAAACTCTGCTTTTTAATCAGGAGGGTTGACTTTCCCCCCTGCAAGAACATGTCCGGATTATAACTTGCGTTTGCACAAGACCTTTGCGGGGGAGGTTGTCGGTTGTGATCCTTGCGATGACTCTGCGAAGTGGGTCGGTTGCTATTGATTAGCTGCTTGCGTGACCCGTTGGGGGGTCACTGCAACCCTCGCAGCTCCCTGCCCCCCCGGGAAACAGATTTAGGGGTTTGCAACAGAAGACACAATGTGCATTTAAAATGTACAACTGTCCGCAGAGCTTCCACAATTACCCAAGCAATTGAATGGCACCTGCCAAACGATGAGCTTGCCTGTACATCTTTCCATGGCTCCCCTGACCTCTGATAACATTCCACACCTCGCCCTTCTTTCCCTCCCTGTCGTTGGAATGTTTGTGAACATTCTGTGACATCACAGCATGTCAGTCAATAGCTGGGGCGGAGAAGGATTCTCCCATAGGGCAGCTGCTAGGTATTTACTTATTTTTAATCTTTTAGCCAAGGCTAAAAGGAGGTTATTCACAGCTGGGGAATCATACCTATGCTGATTTACTTAAATTTATTTATTTATTTATTTATTTTAGCTGGAAAGACTATATTATTTTTATATATATATATATATATATATATATATATATATATATATATATTTTAACATATCATTTTCAGCTATCATTTAACACAATTTCAAATCTTATACAATTTTTTTGACTTCTATCAATCACATCTGAAATTTTTCCAATCTTTTTCACTTAATTTACATTTCTTAATTTCACTATTACTTTTCATTATCTTAACTAATAACTCTCTTCATAATCTTCCTTGCAATAGTTCATATTTTCCTCCTTACAAAACTTCTTGTAATCCTTCTAGCGTAATCTGTGGATTACAATTGCTTTTCAAATAGTTCACATATTTATTCCAGTCCTCTGTGAATCTCTGGTCTCACAGGTTTCGAATCCTTCCTGTCATCTTATCTAATTCTGCAAGGTCCATTAATTTCATCTGCCATTCTTCTTTCGTCAGTAATTCTTCTTGTTTCCATTTCTGGGCCAATAAAGATTTACTTAAATTTTTTAATTCTGCTATTCTTGTAATTTTCTTCACAGGGGAGATAAATATGAGGCGGTGGCAATTTCTCTCTGTTGGGACGGGTCTGATCTGATCCCCCTCCCCTTTTGGCAGTCGTTGATTTGATTGACGTGTCCATGAAGCCTGACGATCTCTCCCTTTCTTTTAAAAAATCAACGCAGGTGATGCTTGCTTTGGGAGGCTGAAGAAGTGCCGGCATGGCGCCATCATTCAGAAGGACGGTGTTGTTGTTTTTTTTTATCTCTCATGTGAGCAAATCACAGCAGCTAGCAGATATCCAAAGGTAAGCTGTGGAAAGAGAGCGCAAACAGGTACACCTTCCCAAACCCAGACGGAAAACTTTCCTGAGCTCCTGATAGGTGGCATTCCCCCTCCCCCTTGCCGGCATTCCTGATGTTTTCCCATTTCATTTTTTTATTATAAAATATTTATTGGGTTTTCACAAATTATAAAAAATACACACAATAAACAATACAAACATACACACACAAAACAAACAAACATGTATAATTTCAAATCCATTTTTTCCTTAAACCTTACTTCACCGACTTCCCCATACCTCCCCTTTCTGCATTCCAATTTCCAAATTTGTTTCAGCAAATCCTCCCCCTTAATTTCATCTAATTGTTTCCTTTCCTTTTCTTTTACTTAAACTTTTCCAGCTGTAATCCCTTACTTTCTATAACCACAACATTTTAACACTCATTAATTTTACAATATTTCTTAAGATAAATTTTAAATTTCTTCCAATCTTCTTCCGCCGTCTCTTTCCCCTGGTCTCGGATTCTGCCATTCATTTCAGCCAGTCCCATGTAGTCTATCACCTTCATCTGCCATTCTTCCAGAGTGGGTAGATCTTGTGTCTTCCAATACTTTGCGATGAGTAGATGTTTTCCCATTTCATCCCTGCAATTTTGCTAATCGCCAGCATCCTGTGAGCAACACTTCCTCCAGAGCTGTTGGAATGTTCTTAAGCATCTTGTGACATTCCCAGAGCTATTTGAGTGTTCGTAAACATTCTATGACACCATACCTGGCACCAAAGCTGAGGATGCGGATGCTGACCCGAGACAGGATATTATTGTTATTTTAACTTCTTGAACTCATCTTTCTAAATGATGGCCATCTGCACACCTGCTGGCCACACCTGGGCTCATCGCTTCTCATGTTTTTAACCCTGTATGTCCTAACTAGCTCGAATCGGACATGCTGGATCAAACCAGTGGCCCAGCTACTTCATGACAGTGGTACCTCGGGTTACATACGCTTCAGGTTAAATACGCTTCAGGTTACAGACTCCGCTAACCCAGAAATAGTGCTTCAGGTTAAGAACTTTGCTTCAGGATGAGAACAGAAATCGCGCGGCAGCAGCAGGAGGCCCCATTAGCTAAAGTGGTGCTTCAGGTTAAGAACAGTTCCAGGTTAAGTACGGACCTCCGGAACGAATTAAGTACTTAACCCGAGGTAGCACTGTATCCTGTTCTCACAGTGGGCAGACAGAGCTTAGGGCATGGGTAGGCAAACTAAGACCCAGGGCCCGGATCCGGCCCAATGGCCTTCTAAATCCGGCCCATAGACGGTCTGGGAATCAGCATGAGTAGAATGTGTGCTTTTATTTAAAATGCACCTCTGGGTTATTTGTGGGGCATAGAAATTCATGCATTTCCCCCCTTCAAAATATAGTCTGGCCCCCCCACAAGGTCTGAGGGACAGTGGACCGGCCCCCTGCTGGAAAAGTCTGCTGACCCGTGGCTTAAGGATCCAGATAGACTGCCACTGGACTGGGAGGTTCCATAAGAATGTAAGCAATGGCTAGTAGTCATTGGCAGGGCCCGAGGGTTGGACTAGATGGCCCTTGGGGTCCCTTCTAGCTCTGCAGTTCTATGATTCTGCAACAAACCTCTCCTCCTCCTCCTTCCTCGAACTGGTCCAATTCTCTTCAGGAGCCACTTAAGTTGGCCGTCGTCCTTGCCTCCTGCGGGAGGGAGTTCTGGGAGCGGTGGTCTTGTGGTAAAGTTAAAGCTTACTGGGAAATGATATATAATGAATTGAAAAGGATGTTTAAAATAACGTTTGTAAAAAACACTCACCCAGAAGCATTTCTTTTGGGAATTATAGGGACAGAACTCCCTTAAATGTATAGAAACTTATTCATGTACATAATACCTCCGTGAACATCCGCCTTGTCTAGCGTCCATTTTGGCGAACGTCAGCGGCAAACCTGGAAGTACAGGAATGGGTTATTTCCGGGTTTGCCCCTCGCGCATGTTCAGAAGCGCTAAATTGTACTTTGCACATGCACAGAAGTGCAAACCGCTTTTTGGCTAGCGGCCCAGGGCTCCGGAATGGATCCTGGCCACAAAACAGGGTACGATTGTATGCTACTACAGCGGCAAGAATATTACTCGCCCCAAAATGGAAAGAAACAGAAGTCCCAGCAAAGGAAGAATGGATACAAAAACTTATGGAATATGCAGTAATGTCGAAACTTACCGGAAGAATAAGAAATCAAGATATATTTTTTTTTAAAAAAATGGAAATGGTTTATTGAATATTTACAGATAAACTGTAAACAGATAAGAACATTGGCAGGATTATTGTAATAACATGCAGTTTGAGAAGCGTATATATTTAAAGCAGATGCATAAATGACCAAATTAAGTCAGTTTGGATATGCAGAAGATATTAAAAATAAATTTAAGGGGCCGTAGAAAAAGGGGGAAGGAAGTCAAGTTTTGAAATGTTAAAATGATAGCGAAACTAGTGAAATGTATAAACTTGATCACAGGTGGTGTTCTGGGTTAAACCACAGAGCCTAGGACTTGCCGATCAGAAGGTCGGCAGTTCGAATCCCCGCGACGCGGTGAGCTTCCGTTGCTCGGTCCCAGCTCCTGCCAACCTAGCAGTTCGAAAGCATGTCAAGGTGCAAGTAGATAAATAGGTACCGCTCCGGTGGGAAGGTAAACGGCGTTTCCGTGCGCTGCTCTGGTTCGCCAGAAGCAGCTTAGTCCTGCCGGCCACATGACCTGGAAGCTGTACGCCGGCTCCCTCGGCCAATAAAGCGAGATGAGCGCCGCAACCCCAGAGTCAGCCATGTCTGGACCTAATGGTCAGGGGTCCCTTTACCTTTATAAACTTGATAGGCATAAACTATATATTTTTTTTTGGTTAAAAAAAGGGAGAGGGAGTTCTGCCGTTTGACTAGGCGCTGCTTTGAAGAAGCCCTGTTTTTTATCAGTCCTAAATCTTCCCCTCTGTGTTCCCTGTCGCTCCTTGCTAAATTGCAGGTCTCCAAGCGAGGAGGAAGAGGGGAAGAAAGATGGATCCGGAGAGGAACGGAGGCGTTGGCAGAACCAGAAAGCGGCGCTTCAGATCCATGACTCTTGGGCTTTCTGAGTTGGTGACCTGAGAGAGAGAGAGAGAGAGAGAGTTTCTGCCTTCAGTCACTCCCTCATGGCGCCTCCACGCTGGGTGATACTTCAGGCAGGTTGAGACACGGCAGACTAGCCCAGCTCTCTGCCGGAAAAGCGGGATTTCAAGTCGAGAGGGGCGGGGTGGCAGCGGCGGAGGCGGCAGAGGGTTTCAGCCGCCCACGCCAGGAGAGCAGAGGTCAACAACTTTGGGGGGAGGCAGTGCGTCTCAGTGGGTAGAGCACACACAGAGCCTAGATTCCTGCCTTGCAGGGGGGTTGGGCCAAGGTGACCCTCAGGGTCCCTCCCAATTCTGCAATTCGATACCCAGGCAGCGCTGGGTATCCCGCCGGCTGCCAGTCAGTGCTGGAGCCCAGTGGTGGGCGGGGGCAGAAGGAAAAAAGGGGGCGGAGCGACGCTTGCATTGCACAGGAAGTTTCAATGCCCAAACTCTGCCCTCTCTGACCAGGTGAGCGAGAGGCAGGTCAGATTTCAGGGACGCACCCTGCCTGGCCAGGCAAAAACACCCGAGGAGGGTGTGAAGCAAAGGCAGTGAGGATTGTGGCCTGGGGAATGTTCTGAGGGCCAGGCGGGAAGGTCCAGAGGGCCACATGTATATTCCCTTTTTATTTATTAATATAATTTTTTATTGATTTTGCAACGTATCATTTTCAACAATCATTAAACATATTTTCATACCTTATACCAATTTTTTTCCAATCTATTCACTTAATATACACTTCTTACTTCCACTATTACATTTTAAATCTCTTAATCAATATCTCTATTCTTTCTCTACTTAGCAATATTTCATGTATTTCTCCTTACAAAACTTCTTGTAGTCCTACTAGCGTAATTTGTTGATGACAGTTGCTCTTCAAATAGTTCGTATATTTCTTCCAATCTTCTGTGAATCTCTGGTCCCGCAGGTTTCGAATCCTTCCTGTCATTTTATCTAATTACACTAGTAGGATTACAAGAAGCTTTGTAAGGAGAAATATATGAAATATTGCAAAGAAGAGAAAGAAGAGATATATTAGTTACGAGATTTGAATGTGATAGTGAAAGTAAGAAACGTAAATTAAGTGAGAAGATTGGAAAATTTTCAGATGTGATTGATGGAAGTAAAAAAAAAATGTGTAAGTTTAATAATTGTTGAAAATGATATGTTAAAACACACACACACAAACACACATACAAGCGCTGCTAGCGCTCAACCAGTCAGTCTCTGAGCCAGTTGGTACGCACTGCCTTCCCTGGACCAGTGGCCTCACTCTGCGTAAAGCATTTTCCTATGTTCCTGTATCTCGAAGGGGGAGCGTTCGCTCAGAGATAGAGGTTCAATCCCTGCCTTCTCCCCTTTCAAAGGGTAACCCGGGCATGGGCAACCTCGGCCCTCCAGATGTTTGGGGACTACAACTCCCAGCACCCCTGACCACTGGTCCTGCTAGCTAGGGATGATGGGAGTTGTAGTCCCAAAACACCTGGAAGGGCCGAGTGTGCCTATGCCTGGGGTAACCCAAGCAGACCAGGAGCAAAAAGAGCTTTAGAGGCTCTCTGCCTTGCTTGGGGTTGGTGAGGCTTCTTTGGGAGGGTGGGGTTTGTATCTATGTTTCTCCCTCCCAGTGGTGTAGCGTGGGGGGTGCAGGGGGGGCCGGCTGCACCGAGTGCAACATCTGGGGGTTAGGGTTAGGGGGCGCAAATCCACGGGTTAGGAGGCGCAAATTACTTGCCTTGCCCCGGGTGCTGACAACCCACGCTACGCCACTGCTCCCTCCCACCCACACCTGCCTGGCCTGTGGGGTGGGCACTGGGCATGCACAATTTCCGTACGAGATGCAACCGTGCTGTGCTACTTGGGGCAAGTAGGGGAAGTAGGGGGAAGGGGACAAAGCAGTTGCAAATCCAGAACCAGGGAGCGTTCCGCACGCTGCAACATTTCATTGCAGATCCCATTTGTGCAATCATGATGTTTATTAGTTTTTGTATGGTGCTTATTATTATTAATATGGACTTTTTAAAGCCCCCCCCCATGTCTATCATCTCAGGAATATCCAGAGCAGTATTAAAATTGTTCCCAAACTGAAATTGTGGGAACAGGATGCGGTAATAAGACGTTGTCATGGGCTCAGGGGCTGAGCCACAGGGGAAGGAGGAGATGGAGAGCGAAGGGGAACAATCTGAGGGGAGTTCAGGAGGGTATGCCAGTGATCAGAGAGATTCCATGAGTCTCTCCAGCGAATCAGAGGATTCCCAGAAGGGGGCCCCCAAAGGCAGGGCAAGGGGGGCCAGTGGGGAGTCTCCAAGCGGCAGCTGGAAATCAGGGGTAGCTTCCCCACCAGAGCGTAGCGGGGGGGAAGAATCCCAAGGGTTAAAACAAGAGCCTCCTGCAGGAGGAGAGAGTGAGGCTGGACTGACCACGCCTCCGTCAGAGAGTGGAGGGGCGGAAGGAAGAGCAGGTCCGTCCAGCCTCCCTGAAGGAGAAAGCAGTGGGGGGAGCAGTGTAGCCGTTAGGAGGAAAGTACGCAGCTGATCGCGCGCGCCAAGTTCAAATGTGGAGGCGCGCGGGCCAGCAGAAAACCCGGATTGGGAGCCAGGTCCTAAAGCCCGCCGGAAGGGTGGGGCGGAGTCAGAAGAATCCGCCTCCGAAGAGAGTAGGAAGGAGGTAACCCCAGAGGGCAGGAGGACCCGGAGGAGAAAGGAGCAGAAGGAGGAGAGGGAAAGGTGGAGCAAAGCTCGGCTCTTGAACTGGTGTAGGGGCGGGGAGGAGTCAGAC
This sequence comes from Podarcis vaucheri, assembly GCF_965113315.1. NCBI lineage: Eukaryota > Metazoa > Chordata > Lepidosauria > Squamata > Lacertidae > Podarcis > Podarcis vaucheri. Next base: position 5,833,522 of record NC_138756.1, on the reverse strand, counting down.
GGAGCTGCGCTGGTCTAAGGACTCAGACGTAGCGCTGAGCGCCACGGATGTCAAACCAACAATGAACCACAATAAAGACTTTTGTTTATAAAGAGCAACTGGCGTTGGTCCTCTGTGAGCTAGGACCTGAGGCAGCGCTGACAGACGTGTTTGGGTGAAGCTGGCTGATTCCAAATGTTTTGAATGTTTACAAGTATTAATGTATTTATTGTATTTATTGATGCTTTATGTTTCCTAGGCCTTTTATTAGCCTTCCAATATATATATGTATTAAACACACACACACACACACAAATACAGAATGCAAGTTTCCAAGTTGAGAACAATCTGTCTTTCCTGTTTTCATGTCAGTCTGTCACTGTGTATATATGAGAGATGGTATCTATCCTTCCTTCTAGCGATGAATATTAGCAGTTGGTTAAATTAAATGTTTTTTTGGGTTGTTTATTTTTGCGTCACATTTCTTTCAATATCTCAAAAATGAATTGAGCACTGGAAATATATCGGAGGTATTTATTTGAATGCAATTGGAATTGTGTGACGATATCATCCTGCGCCTGTCTCTACACAGAAGTAAATCTCACTGCATTCAGTGCCTAACAGAGGAGAGTAACCGTCGACCCTCTAGATATTATTGCACTACAGCTCCCATGATTCCTGACCCAATAAGCATGGCTGAAGGAGAAGACCATTTCATTTGGGCTGGGTGTTCATCAGTATGCGGATGATACCCAGCTCTGCCTCTCTTTCAAATCAGAACCAGAAGTACTGTTTTGGGGAGACCAGGGGGCAAACAGGTGTGGAGGGGGCGCAGTTACCCCATTCAGGACCAGGGAATCCCCCACACCCGCCCGCCTCCTGTCCCCCAAGAACCATACTTCTGTCTTGTCAGGATTCAACCTCAATCTGTTTGCCGCCATCCATCGTCCAACCGCCTCCAGCCACTCACACAGGACCTTCACCGCCTTCGCTGGAAAAGTGGCACAAGTTTCGGGACCAAGTTTTGCGAGAGGAGGGTGCCAGTTGTGGGGATGGCAATGGGGGCGTCTTGGGCTACCCCTGACCACCCCACCCGCCCCAAGGACTCGGGGCGTGGACACGATCCTCAGCAGAAGTCGTTGCATCCTAGCGAGGAGGAAATGCATTTCTTTCTTCAGCCAAACATGATGTTCTCCCACCTTTCCTTGAGAGCAACATTGCTCTCCCGATAATTAGCAAAAGACTGTTTTTATTTTAAGGAGGCAGGGGCAAAGCAAACAAGATGGAACCCGGGGAGGAGGAGGAGGGGATTGTGGGAGGACGCGGACGCACTTTCTGAAACACAAAGAGAGGAGATAATTAGCAGGCCTGGGAAGAATAATAATAGCGAGAGGGGACGCTTGAAGGTGAACACGCGAACGAAGGCTGGCTCCGTGGCAGAAAAGGGAGAATTCGGCACACGCTTCGTTTCTGGGGTCGAGAATCATCCGGTGCCAGCGCTCCTCAAAGCAGGCCCCCCGAAACATTCACTTCAGTGGGTCTGCGATGAGAAGGGTGGCGCCGGGAATGTTAGTTTCCTGAAGGGGCGCTGGGAGTGGCTAGGCGTCACCTCCCAGAGCTACAGCTCCCATAGCACAGTTCCCTAGCTCTGTCGGGAGAGCATGGGACTCTTAATCCCAGGGTCTTGGGTTCGAGTTTCACGCTGGGCAGAAAGATTCCTGCATTGCAGGGGGTTAGGATAGATGACCAGAATTCCCAGAATCCTTTGGGGGGGTGGGAAGCCACCATGACTGTTTAAAGCAATATGATACTGCTTTAAATATACAGTGGTACCTCGGGTTACGGACTTGATTCGTTCCGGAGGTCCGTTCTTAACCCGAAACCGTTCTTAACCTGAGGCGCACTTTTGCTAATGGGGCCTCCCGCTGCCGCCATACCGCCGGTGCACAATTTCTGTTCTCATCCTGGGGCAAAGTTCTCAACCCAAGGTACTACTTCTGGGTTAGCAGAGTTTGTAACCCAAAGTGTTTGTAACCCGAGGTACCACTGTATGCTGCAGATGTGGACCATCACTTTCAATTTGGCGTATTTAATAATAATAATAATAATAATAATAATAATAATAATAATAATATTTCTATTTATACCTCTCCCTCCCCAGCCAGAGCCCGACTCAGGGGTGGCTAACACCAGTAAAATTACAATAAAAACATAATGGGGGGGGATTTAAAATACAGGTTAAAAATACAATTTAAAATGCAGCCTCGTTTTAATAGCCCATAGATCAAAACCATAAGGTGAGGGAAACATAAGGGTCAGACTGAGTCCAAACCAATGGCCAGGCGGAACAGCTGTGTCTTGCAGGCCCTGCGGAAAGATGTCAAGTCCCGCAGGGCCCTGGTCTCTTGTGACAGAGCATTCCACCAAGTCGGGGCCAGTGCTGAAAAGGCCCTGGCCCTAGTTGAGACCAGTCTAAGCACCTTGCGACTTGGGACCTCCAAAAGGTTTCTTTTGTTAAACCCCTCTCACCGTATTTACACTTGCAATTTTTTCCCTTTCAAAGGTCCTTGTGAAAATTCACCAGCGTTTTCTCCCAATATGCACACATTTGTATACATTTTTTGCCTGGTAGCGATTCCCCCCCCCCAAAAAAAATAATGATTTGTTTATTTTTGGCTACACCACTTTCATGAATATATGCATTTCGGTGTTCATTTTTGTACTTTGCTGAAGAACTGAGCCGCAAAATTCAGAGGCGTGTGAGTTTTGTAGGAAGGCTGTGTTTCGGCCCATGTGTTGTTTTGAAAAATTCAGATTAGGTAGGTTTACACTGAAATGAGAACCGAACTGAATTCCCTCCCTTGCCTCATGCATCACAGAAGTACATTAGAATCATAGAGTTCAACCCCATGCAATGCCCGGTGTGGGTCTTGTACCCACAACCCTGAGATTAAGAGCTCCCGTTCTTCTGGGAAATGATATATAATGAGATAAAGAAAATATTGAAATACAGTGGTGCCTCGCAAGACGAAAAGAATCCGTTCTGTGATTCTCTTCGTCTAGCGGTTTTTTTTGTCTTGCGAAGCAAGCCCATTGGCGGATTAGAGGATTAGCGCTATTAGCAGCTTTTAGCGGCTTTTAGCGGCTTATCGGATCAGCTGATAAGCGGCTTAGCGGCTTAGAAAAAGGGGGGAGGGAAAAAAACCCGCAGGAACTCGCAAGACATTGTCGTCTTGCAAAACAAGCCCATAGGAAATTCGTTTTGCGAAGCACCTCCAAAACGGAAAACTCTTTCGTCTAGCGGGTTTTCCGTCTTGCGAGGCATTCGTCTTGCGGGGCACCACTGTGTGTGTGTGTGTGTGTGTGTGTGTGTGTGTGTGTGTGTATATATATATATATATATATATATATATATATATATATATATAGATTAAGAGCCCCCGTGCTCTACCTACTGAGCTTCCCATCCCACAGGACAGGAATGTGTGTGGCGTTTATAGCTTGTCCTTTCTGTGTGAGGGGCTCTGGGAGGTGTCTGTGGCTCTGCCCACTTCTCCAGCTTCACAGCAGCCTTGCGAGGTAGGTCAGGCTCAAAAATAATGGCTGGCAGCACCCCCATGTGGCAAACCTTCAAACTGCAGCTTCTCAGTGAAGTTCCTTCAGGATTTGGACCATGGGTAGGCAAACTAAGGCCCGGGGGCCGGATCCGACCCAATGGCCTTCTAAATCCAGCCAGTGGACGGTCCGGGAACCAGCGTGTTTTTACATGAGTGGAATGTGTCCTTTTATTTAAAATGCACCTCTGGGTTATTTGTGGGGCATAGGAATCTGTTCATTAATTTTTTCAAAATATAGTCTGGCCCCCGAACAAGGTCTGACGGACAGTGGAAAAGTTTGCTGACCCCTGTTTGGACCTACTCTGACCACCCAGCCTGGACATGTGATCCTTTCTGTCCAAGTGGGTCTAAACAGGCTCCCCGCAGGTGAATACTGAGTAAGGAACAAGATTGTCTTGGGTCTTGGTTGCTCTTCGTTCCTGAATTCTAGTTTCCTCCTTGATCTCAGCTCCTGGCTTGACCTTCAACTCTTGCAAGTAGCCAGGGCTGGTGAGCTTCCCCTATGGGTCCTCCTTGCTGGATTACTGGAGGCAACTGTCTTTAGCCGACTTCTAAGCAGGGATGAAGGGGCGTGGACCCACCCCCTGCTGAAGACGTTTGCTGACCCCTGAACTAAACCATTCAGTAATCCATTGTTACATCCATCTAATACTTACTTACACTGTTGAATTTATCTTAATGCTACCAAGGTTTTTAAATGAGCACAGTTTTCACCCATATGTTCCGTAAACATAGAATCATAGAATCCTAGAGTTGGAAGAGACCACAAGGGCCATCGAGTCCAACCCCCTGCCAAGCAGGAAACACCATCAGAGCACTCCTGACATATGGTTGTCAAGCCTCTGCTTAAAGACCTCCAAAAGAGGAGACTCCACCACATTCCTTGGCAGCAAATTCCACTGTCGAACAGCTCTTACTGTCAGGAAGTTCTTCCTAATGTTTAGGTGGAATCTTCTTTCTTGTAGTTCGGATCCATTGCTCCGTGTCTGCTTCTCTGGAGCAGCAGAAAACAACCTTTCTCCCTCCTCTAGGTGACATCCTTTTATACATTTGAACATGGCTATCATATCACCCCTTAACCTCCTCTTCTCCAGGCTAAACATGCCCAGCTCCCTTAGCCGTTCCTCATAAGGCATCGTTTCCAGGCCTTTGACCATTTTGGTTGCCCTCCTCTGGACACGTTCCAGTTTGTCAGTGTCCTTCTTGAACTGTGGTGCCCAGAACTGGACACAGTACTCCAGGTGAGGTCTGACCAGAGCAGAATACAGTGGCACTATTACTTCCCTTGATCTAGATGCTATACTCCTATTGATGCAGCCCAGAACTGCATTGGCTTTTTTAGCTGCCGCGTCACACTGTTGGCTCATGTCAAGTTTGTGGTCAACCAAGACTCCTAGATCCTTTTCACATGTACTGCTCTCAAGCCAGGTGTCACCCATCTTGTATTTGTGCCTCTCATTTTTTTTTGCCCAAGTGCAATACTTTACATTTCTCCCTGTTAAAGTTCATCTTGTTTGTTTTTGCCCAGTTCTCTAATCTGTCAAGGTCGTTTTGAAGTGTGATCCTGTCCTCTGGGGTGTTAGCCACCCCTCCCAGTTTGGTGTCATCTGCAAATTTGATCAGGATGCCCTTGAGTCCGTCATCCAAGTCATTGATAAAGATGTTGCATCCTCCAGTCGTCTTTAAACATACTGCGTGTAATAATCCATCGGTTTAAGTTGCCATTCTTCTTTGGTTGGGACCTCACTCCTTTCCCATTTTTGGGCTAACGAAACATTGAGCGGGGATCTCCTTTCTTGTAACTAGAATCCATTGGTTCAAGTCCTGGCCTCTGGAGCAGCAGAAAACAAGCATTTGTGGGGCGGCCCTTCAAGGGGTCGATGAGGGGCCTCCCACAGATCTGGAACGGGGCCTGGAACCGAGTTGGCGTGTTTGTGTGCGTGCGCACAATGCAGTTCATCGCTCCCGCTTCTGATGGCGAAGCTGCAGAGCTGTCAATTTGGTAATCTCCCGTCCCCTGACGCATTAACGCATCTCAGTCAATTGATCCCACACCGAAAGCAAACAGAACTGTGGGTGTGTATGTAAAAACACAGTCATATATAAAACATTCTCTGACTCAAGATTGCGGAGGTTTCAAACAGCAAGCGGTTTGCTCACATATGGATTAATCTAAACACCACCCCCATCCATTTGCGATATAAACAGCTGGTGCTGTTAAAAACAGACCTGGCGGAGCTTTTCGGAACCTCTTTCTTAAAAAGAAGCTGCTAACTAGGTTGAGGTGATTTTTCTAGATGGACTTTCCCCCTTGCAATCTGAAGCGTTTTTTGCTCGGAATGCCGTGATCAGAAATAGTAGCAGGAGCAGCAGAATTGCTAATAGGAAAATAGCAATCAGCATCGCTCACAGGCCCTGCAGCAACTCATAAGGCTGGCATATAGGACGTTCAGAAATCGAGGGACCCAAATTTGATTCATTTCACGTTTAAAGGCAACACTTACCCAGTTCACACTTTCTGGAATGGAACTGAACTGAAACGCTGTCATCCCGAAACATCTGCACTGCTCTGAATTTTTCAATCCAGACCTCCACCCAAATAATGTGTACTAATATGCATATAAAGGGACACGGGTGGCGCTGTGGGTTAAACCACAGAGCCTAGGACTTGTCGATCAGAAGGTTGGCGGTTTGAATCCCCACGACAGGCTGAGCTCCCATTGCTCAGTCCCTGCTCCTGCCAACCTAGCAGTTCGAAAGCACAAAGTGCAAGTAGGTAAATAGGTATCGCTCTGGAGGGAAGGTAAACGGCATTTCCGTGCGCTGCTCTGGTTCGCAAAAAGCGGCTTAGTCCTGCTGGCCACATGACCCGGAAGCTGTACGCCGGCTCCCTCGGCCAATAAAGCGAGATGAGCGCCGCAACCCCAGAGTCGGCCACAACTGGACCTAATGGTTAGGGGTCCCTTTACCTTTACCTTTAATATGCATATAACCACATATATTCGTGACAATGATATCTGCATTTAGATATCTGGTCTCTGATTACTGACTCTCTGCTGTCCTCAGATCTAGTCGGGTTTGGGGCTTTGCCCAAGTAACTGCTGGCTTGGGCCCCTCCCAATCCCAGGATGTGGCCCCCGGCAGGTTCTACCAGAGAGAATATGGCCCTTGGTGGACAGAAGCTCATCTACCCAAATACTGGCAATACCCAGGAAATTATGCAAACATCTGGAAGCAGAGAGATGAAATGCAACAAAGTAGGTTTTGCAGAAGCAAATTCACAACAGGAGCCTCCCCTTTCGCTCCTCAAATATTTCACCACCAGCTTGCTTTCAAAGAGAAGAGATTACGTCTCTTCCGGCCTCCGCCGCCCCCAGAAAAGGGTGACCTTTCTCCCCCTTTTTGCCTTTTGCTCTCAGCATCTCAAGAGCAGGTTCTGGAGTTGCTTGGCTTGGCAAAGAGGGAAATTGCAGGGTCTCCGTCTCTCTCCTCAGAAGCCCCTTGGGAAATGTTCCCTGCGTTATTCCGCAGCGAAAGCCTTGGCCTCCAATTTGGTGGTAATAGCAGTCTGTGAACAGCTTTCTTCAATCTGTAACTCTCCTTCTTCTCCTCTCCCTCCTCCACCTCCCAGCCCTCCGATCTTCCGCTTACATGCTTCACCTCTTGCGCTGACCTCATTTGCCCCCCCCCTCTGCAGCCAGTAGCAACCCAGGTGGGGGGGGGGATAAACAAGAGTTAAAACGCCTTGAAACACATTTAGAACCAGAAGTCAAATACCATCATGAGCTGAGAGAAGCCTGCACCTTCGTTTCCAAAGGCCCGCCTGAGCAACTGGCCATTGTTGTAACTGTAATAAAGCCAGGGATAAGATAAGGAAACTGTGCTCTGAGGGACGCTAAGGAATCACACAGCCTCCGTTTTTGTTATTTTTGTTTAATGAATTAATAATAGTAATAGTAATAGTAATAATTTATTATTTATGCCCCAGCCACTCTGGGCGGCTTCCAACAAAACACTAAAAATACAATAACTTATTAAACATTAAAAGCTTCCCTAAACAGGGCTGCCTTCAGGTGTCTTCTAAAAATTTGGTAGTTATTTTTCTCTTTGACATCTGGTGGGAGGGTGTTCCACAGGGCGGGTGCCACTACCGAGAAGGCCCTCTGCCTGGTTCCCTGTAACTTGGCTTCTTGCAGCGAGGGAATCGCCAGAAGGCCTTCGGAGCTGGACCTCAGTGTCCGGGCTGAACGATGGGGGTGGAGACGCTCCTTCCGGTATACTGGACCGAGGCCGTTTAAGGCTTTAAAGGTCAGCACCAACACTTTGAATTATGCTCGGAAACGTACTGAGAGCCAATGTAGGTCTTTCAAGACTGGTGTTATGTGGTCTCAGTGGCCGCCCCCCAGTCCCCCATCTAGCTGCCGCATTCTGGATTAGTTGTAGTTTCCAGGTCACCTTCAAAGGTAGCCCCACATAGAGCGCATTGCAGTAGTCCAAGCAGGAGATAACCAGAGCATGCACCACTCTGGCGAGACAGTCTGCAGGCAGGTAGGGTCTCAGCCTGCGTACCAGATGGATTAAACGTATTGCATCGCATGCCTTGTTCTTGGCCAGGTAAATGTGCTGGTGGCAGCGGCAGGAATAAAGGAGGATTGCAATCTCCCAAAAGATATGGGAGAATGTGATGCTAATGACCGATATCAAGATGAAGACCTGCCAGGCTTGTGTGTTGAGCACGCTGCTTTGTGAAAGTGAGTTGTGGGCAAGTTACAACTGTCAGGAATGATGCCTCAACACCTTCTATATGCGTTGTGTCTGGAAGATTTGTGGCATCACATGGCAGGGCAGAGTCTAAAGCGAGGATGTGCTCTCCCAAACCCACATCCCCACACTCCTGTCTCAGTGACGTCTTCGCTGGCTTGGCTATGTACGCAGAAAGGAAGATGGCAGGACCCCCAACAATGTTGTATAAGGGTGTCATTGGAGCACTCCGCAACTGCCTAACCTTGGCTCCCATAGGTTCAGGTCGGTGGTCACAAGCAAGAGACTTCTGCCAGGAGGTAGAAGCAAAACATCGGCCTGTAGGCCTGATCTTTATTGTTGCAACAAGACTTCAAACTACCACACAGAAGAAGCAGTTAGAAGCCCCAGACAATGGTTTCATCAGTATTTTGAAGTTTCCCGTAATACAGTGGTACCTCGGGTTGTGAACAGGATCCATTCCGGAGGCCCATTCGCAACATGAAAAGAGCACAACCCGCAGCGGCGCGTCTGCGCAGGCGCGGGTTGTGATTCGCTGCTTCTGCGCATGCACGCAACGTCATTTTGTGCTTCTGTGCATGCGCGAGCGGAGAAACCCTTTCCAGTAACCCTTTCCAATACTTCCGGGTTGCTGCGGGATGTAATCTGAAAGAACGTAACATGAAGCGGATGTAACATGAGGTATGACTTTACATTTGCAGAAGCATCATCAAGACATCATAGATATGTCACCGAAAAGGTGGAACCTGTCACTCAAATATAGTCTTTCACACGTACTCCATCACAGTGCAAAGGAAAGCAATGACAGTTCCCGGGTCCCTGAGTCAAGTCAAATACACCCCTTTGTCTTGTCCGACTATGGGGTGGGTAGGCACTGTGGTTGACACCCTATTGGAAAGGGAAGCGCCTGTGGACATCACTGTACACCTCAGGGATTATGGTGGACTCACTCTCCCCGCCCCCATACCTCACTTCCCTGGGTCCTGAATGCCATTGAAACTGTTATGTACTGAGTTGAATAGGATCCATAATGCAGCAGTCTGATTGGTCCTAGAACAATAGGATCCAGAATGCAGCAGTCTGATTGGTCCTAGAACAATAGGATCCAGAATGCAGCAGTCTGATTGGTCCGCAGGAGCCACCCAATCCGCAATCTGTGGAAGTGAATCTGCAACCTGATTGGCCGACAGGAGAATCCCAGAATTAGCCAATCACGTGTGACCCATTGTGTAACTAATGTATATAAAGCAGATATTTTGGGGAAACTTTTATTCCTCACTACTATGAGCTGAATAAAGAGCATGAAATCCACACTCGACTCCGAGTATATTTCAGAAACTGAGAAGATTAATGCAACAATGTGGTTTCTTATGAATCTCTAAAGTTTCCCCATTGAGCCATTTATCAGTGAATTGCTACATTTGGTAATGTTCAGCGGAGGCTCTTTGTCTTTGCCTCGTAGTGTGGAGAAGCAAGGCTCATGGGGGGCGAGGAGGTCTCTCACCCAGCCCTTCCAATTTCCCGGTAACAATGTTCTCTATGGGGAGCAGGCTTCAGGCATCAGGTCCATTAGCAGACAAGCCATGTGCTACAACGATGTCTGCAAGTGGGCCATGAAGGCTGGGAACATAAACCGGGAGCCTTTCTGCCTCCGGCAGTAGAGGCAGAGCGTGGCATTGACAGCCTCCCCTCCATGAATTTTTAACACTCTTCCAGTACGTTTCCGAGCACAATTCAAAGTGTTGGTGCTGACCTTTAAAGCCCTAAATGGCCTCAGCCCAGTATACCGGAAGGAGCGTCTCCACCCCCATCTTTCAGCCTGGACATTGAGGTCCAGCTCTGAGGGCCTTCTGGTGGTTCCCTCCCTGTGAGAAGCCAAGTTACAGGGAACCAGGCAGAGGGCCTTCTCGGTGGTGGCGCCTGCCATGTGGAACACCCTCCCACCAGATATCAAGGAAATAAACAACTACCTGACTTTTAGAAGACATCTGGAGGCAGCCCATTTTAGGGAAGTTTTAAATGTTTGATGTTTTATCGTGTTTTTAATATTCTGTTGGGAGCCGCCCAAAGTGGCTGGGGAAACCCAGCCAGATCAGTGGGGTATAAATAATAAATTTCATCATCATCATCATCATCATCATCGTCATCAAAGTTGGTGGCTATCACTGGAGTTCCATAGTTTAACTATGTGCTGTGTAAAATGACTTTCTTTATCTCCCCATACATTTAAACCCCAAATAAAACTGGGACCTGCAGTCTGCTAAGGGTGCTTTTAGTAGTTAAAAAGACACCCACCCAATACCATGCACAGATGTCCAATTTTCAGAGCAATCCCTCTTCACAGGAAATTCTGGGAGTTGTGGTTCTCCAGGAGGGAATAGGGGTCTCATCACATCTCTCTGCACCCATAACATACTACAGCTCCCAGAATTATTTGGGGGAAGACATGGGTGGCGCTGTGGGTTAAACCACAGAGGCTAGGACTTGCTGATCAGAAGGTCGGAGCTTCGAATCCCCGTGACAGGGTGAGCTCCCATTGCTCGGTCCCAGCTCCTGCCAAACTAGCAGTTTGAAAGCACGTCAAAGTGCAAGTAGATAAATAGGTACCACTCCGGCAGGAAGGTAAATGGCATTTCTGTGCACTGCTCTGGTGCGCCAGAAGCGGCTTAGTCATGCTGGCCACATGACCCGGAAGCTGTACGCCGGCTCCCTCGGCCAATAAAGCAAGATGAGTGCTGCAACCCCAGAGTCGGCCATGACTGGTCCTAACAGTCAGGGGTCCCTTTACCTTTACCTTATGACTGTTTAATGTGGCATGATAGCTCTGGGATAGTTCAGTCAGCAGAGGATGGGACTTTTTCATCTCAGGGTTGTGGGTTCGAGCCCTGTGTTGGGCAAAAGATTCCCGCATTGCCCAGTGTTGGACTAGATGGCCCTCAGTGGACCCCTTCCGCCTCTGTCTCCTTAGTAAGATATAAATGAGACTTTAGCCACACAGCCCTTTATACAGCTTTATAAATGGTCCTGGCCTTCATCAAATAATTCTGGGAGCTGTAGTTTGTTACAGGCGCAAACTACAGCTCCCAGAATTATTTGCCAGAAGCCAGGACCATTTATAAAGCTGTATCGTAAGTGTTGAATATGTGGAGGTGGCCTAGGAGTTACTATGTTTTGGGATGGGGAACCTGATGTCAAGCGAGTGGCACGGCTGAACAGGGATTTGAACCCAGCTCTCTGCAGCCTACGCATGAGACCAGCTTTGGTTTCTCTTTCGGGCTCTCCCAAAGGACGGACAGAATGGTCTGTTTGCCTCTCCGCCATCCCTTCCCACGAAAAACCTGGAAATTCTTCCAGTGAGAATTTCACCCTCTCAGCTGTAATGATGTATTGTAAACATGCCCCATTAATTATTGACTCGCTCGCGGCGCTGATCCTTGAATCTTGACAGATAAAGAGTTTTTAGTGTTTTTTCCTCAACGTTCCTTTACGGTTTACGAGATGCCTGCGAGGCAGAGAGTGGCGGGTGGAGAGAGAGAGAGAGAAGGCGATGCGATTATGGGATGCTTTGAGCTCTGCGCTGTTCGGGAGGAGACGGTTCTCCATCCACGTCTCATTTGACTCTGGCTTATTAAAAGTAAATTATCAAAGCCAAACGGCTGCCTAGCCAAACAGGGGAAGGAAAGGAGGAGGAAGTATAAGAGGAATTCTGAACCGCTCCTTTATTTTTCAACATAAGGCAGCTGTCTGTGTTTGGGGATGGAAGTCATAGAACCATAGCTTTGCAGATTTGGAAGGGACCCCAAGGATCATCTAGTCCAACCCCCTGCAGTGCAGGAATCCCAGCTAAAGAATCCCTGACAGGTGGCCATCCAACCTCTGTTTAAAAAACCTCCAAATACAGGACAGTCTACCACCTTCTAAGGTTGCCCGTTTAACAGTCAAATGGCCCTTGCTGTCAGAAAGGTCTTCCAGATGTTTAGTTGGAATCACCTCTGTTGTCATTTGAATCCATTGGTTTGAGTCCTACCCTCTGGAGCAGCAGAAAACAAGTTTCTATGGGGTAGCCCTTAAGATATTGTTGTTGTTTAGTCGTGTCCGACTCTCCGTGACCCCCTGGACCAGAGCACGCCAGGCCCTCCTGTCTTCCACTGCCTCCCGCAGTTTGGTCAAACTCATGCTGGTAGCTTCGAGAACACTGTCCAGCCATCTCGTCCTCTGTTGTCCCCTTCTCCTTGTGCCCTCCATCTTCCCCAGCATCAGGGTCTTTTCCAGGGAGTCTTCTCTACTCATGAGATGGCCAAAGTCTTGGAGCCTCAGCTTCAGGATCTGTCCTTCCAGTGAACACTCAGGGCTGATTTCCTTCAGAATGGAGAGGTTTGATCTTCTTGCAGTCCATGGGACTCTCAAGAGTCTCCTCCAGCACCAGAATTCAAAAGCATCCATTCTTCGGCGATCAGCCTTCTTTATGGTCCAGCCTTCTTTATGGTCACTTCCATACATCACTACTGGGAAAACCATAGCTTTAACTATACGGACCTTTGTTGAGGGTTAATATAGTAGATAGATAATATAGATAGATTCTTTATTGTCATTACACAAGTGCAACATTGCACAAAGTGCAACGAAATTGGATGCCATCCCTTAAAACAACAAAAGCAAGACAACAACAACAACCAAACAAACCACATTCCAGCCACACCCACACCACACCCATCAAACTCCCAGGTCACACTAACGAGTTACAGCATTCAAAAGGGCCACAGCTCTTGGATAGAAACTGTTTTTCAGTCTATTTGTCTTTGACTTGATGTTTCTATATCTTCTGCCAGAAGGCAGTAGTGCAAACAGACAGTGTCCCGGGTGAGATGAATCCTGCAGGATGTTATTTGCTTTCCTAAGACAACGGGAACCATACAGTTCTTCCAAAGATGGGAGAGGATGACCAATAATCCTTTGGGCTGTGGTTATGACCTTCTGGAGCACCTTCCTCTCCCTAGCTGTACAACTGGATGTATACAATAAGGATATTTGCTTTCGTAGATTTTCACGGGTACAGGAATGCAGGTTTTGGTGTCTTCGGGTGTCTTCCCGTGTAAGAGTCGGGGTGTCTGGGCGACGTTTCGACGAGGTCTCACTCGTCATCTTCAGGCTGGTGCTTTCGGCTTCTTGTTACTGGAACAGAGCCTCTGTTCCAGTAACAAGAAGCCGAAAGCACCAGCCTGAAGATGACGAGTGAGACCTCGTCGAAACGTCGCCCAGACACCCCGACTCTTACACGGGAAGACACCCGAAGACACCAAAACCTGCATACAATAAGGATGTATACATAAGGATGTATACAATTTTGCAGTATGCAGAGAATAACATGAGTTGAGAAATCAGAGAGAGAAGCTGAGGGAAGGCTTGGCGGGGAGGGAGGGAGGGTTTGTTGGGGAGTTGGGGGGGAAGGGAAAAAAATAATGAAGATGTTTTGATAATTTGTTATGTTGCAATTGTTAATAATTTTTTTAAAAAAAGAACATCAGTCAAAATAAATGACTCA